>NW_020824855.1:0-46775 GCF_003285875.2 Drosophila novamexicana | reverse complement strand
CCCCCCCCCCCCCTGCCACTTCGTGTCCGTCTGTTAGCTTGGACATTCCACAAGCCTCTGCCAACTGACACTTGAGTGCTGCGAACACACGACACGGGACACATTAACATATTATTAATATAGAATTTAGTTGAAAATCACTTTACTTATCATTTCCTCAGAGCACCTTCAACTGGTGGCCTTTTGCTTAGACAATATTACATACATACACTAGCTGAGGTTTTGATCCTCGTATACCAATCGCCTAAATTGACTAGTTTGCTTAAACTTAGATTTTGAAGTAAAAAATTTAATATTCTTACCCCACGTTGGGGTCCCAAGCAACAAATTGCAAGATTTGTCGTAATATATGTAGTATGCTAATCTATGGGTCCCAAATACTTAAGAAATAACTTTTGAAAAGTTGTAGTAAAAAATCAATCAAATCAGAAGATCGGTAAACATAAATAAAAAAACGACTTATCTGACAAAGAACATATGTTCCCATGCTCTTATCAATAAGAATCTTTCACGTATGTGTTTAATCATGTAAGATTGTGAAATTTCCAATGTCTTTAAATTGTTATCGGTCTGGAAAATCTAGTTAGAAGTTATCTTGAACTTTTCCACCTTCAAACAGAGACAAGCTAGCATGGGTCAGTTGCGCTCAGCTCGTCTATAGATAAACTAAAAACTATATATACTTATTAAATAACCATGTCTCGCGGAATATAATATATCATATGACATTACGTCTGATTAAAATTGCATAGATTAAACTATTGACTTAATTCTCTTCTCGAACAAAATTTAAATTGAAGTAAATAACTTCTTTGTTCCAGCCTACATATAAGTTCTCGCTGAGACCACATTGAAATTCGCATAATGAAAATCCAAGAAACAGACGATGCGATGAACGAAGCCAAAATTAAAAGCAGCTGTCAAATGCATTTGATAGTTTTAAGCGCCCCCACTACCAATCCGCAATCCTAGCCCACGACACAAACAACAAATAGAAAATTATGCTTCAATAAATAAATGTGTCTGGGGCTCTGGACATATAGGGGTAGAGGTGGGTGGTCGCGGCTTGCGCGGGGGACTCAATTGGGGCTTTGAAAAACAAAAGTTGATTTTACGAGTAGTTTTGCCAGTTTTGATTTGAATTGCGCGAGCGTGACAGCGACAGACAAAATAAAGGTTATATATGTTGTATAGACCATAATAAGTGTGTGTGTGTGGGTGTGCGTGTGTGTGTGTCTGCGTGTGTGTTTGTGGGTGTGCTGAAAAGGTGCGATTAATTGAAGAGCTGCTAAAGTCGTGCTCGAGTCACTTGTGCAATGCGTTAATTCAATAGCCCAGCTCAGGCGTGTCTGTCCGTGTGTGTATCTGTGGGTGCACGTGTGTGTGACTTGGTTGCATGTGTGTCTGTTTGTGTGTGTGTGTGTGCTTGTGTGCGTGTGTGTGTCTGTACACATCCCTTTTTTGGACGGCTTTGCTGCGGATAATAATAATCAGCGCGCTCGAATGCATACGGCTAGTTTTTTGTTTGTTTTAGTGCGGTCTCAGTGTGTGAGTGTTTGTGTGCGTGTATTTTCATTGATAATAAAAGGATAATAATAAAGTGCGCGTCGCGGCAAATATTCGGCTGCTGACTACTTGCCTGTAGCATTACAGCACCCTTGCTCCTAACCAGCGGCGCGTCCCAAAAGCCAGACGGATCCTTTCATTCTGGCACGCCGAAAGTATGCAATGCCATTGAGAGTCGCCATCTTGTGTGTGTGTGTGTGTGCGTGTGTGGAGTCCTTTTGCAATTTATTGTTTGGACATATTTGCGGCTGTTTATTTGGCGCACACTCAACCTTACTTCACTTCACCACATTTGCCTTTAATTTATCCCACAATTTCAGGTCTTGTAATTACTTATTACTGTTGAGCCCGTGACTCGGAGTTTACGCCGACTAGCAATACTCTTTTCTCTACGATTAGGTTCTGGTCGAGGTTCTCTGAGAAAATAACCAATCGCTAATTTTCACGTCACGAATCAACTCCTTGCCCTTACGTTCTTGGCTTAAACTTAAAATTGTCTTACAATTCAATCGTAAACTTCTAACTGCCCGTTCTACTGAAAATACTACAAGGTGTACATTTTTCATTAAGAAATCACGGGCTAGATTGATCTCTACCAACATTGGCATCTAGCAAATATGGTTGGATAAATGCTGTGCTGGGCCCAAGGTTATTTATATTTTGGGAATGGTCTATCGAAATATTGTTTAATTTTTAACCTAACAAATTTGATAATTTCTTTTTCTTTTTTTTTTTGCTTTTCGGTTGACAATTGTTTTGGTAAAATGCTTTTATAGTAAAAATTGAATTGGAGTTCCGATTCCAAATCGGTTCGATTAAAAACCAGTTTGAAATATTCACACCTCTATCTGCGAATTTCGTAATATACCTAAATGTCGAAATCAGATTTTAATATAATATATTTACCCTCAAAGTGATTTAGTCCAACACCATGTCTGCCTAGTCAACTTTCTTCACGCTGATAGATCGCTTGATAGTTTCGACAGCCTCTGGTTACACGAGTGCCAGTATTGATCAGTGACATATATATTTATCGATATGTGTTAAATTTTTAGTTAGTTTAGTTCTAAGCGTTTGCTGAAATTTGTCGAATTTGCTTTAATTGGAGACTAGTTTTTGATTTGGAATTTATGATAATCGGCATTTAACGCATTCTTATGCAGGTCACAAAATCAATAAGTTTTAAACATATTTATTTATTTTGTATTCAAAAAGTCACATTAACATTATATATCTTTGATCCTTCATACTGCCTGTTGGAGATATATATATTGGCTCATATGGAAATTTATTTGAATATAATATATATATAAAGGTAAGAGCTTTGCGATCGACGAGAGACTTACTATGTAACTTTATGACTCTGATCCCTGAGTGACTTTCAACCTGTGACCTCAGGATATATCGGCTTGTGTTTATTGTGTGGGTGGCGATGGGCCGTGGTCGTGGTATTTCAAGTTAGATCTGCAAGTCTGTTAGTATTGTAAAATCTGTTGGGTACATTGACTTGTGGGCATGGCTTTGAAATATTTGCCTTTCGCAGATATCGGGTGTATAGTCTCTCGAAATCAGACTGGTGGGCAACTCTGGTGGATCGCGCAGTTTCAATAAAGTATACCATATAGTTGGCATTTGAACTCTTAGTTAATTCGACGTCAACGTATCTCAAGCATTACAGAGACTCTAGCATTATTTCATGGGAAATAGTGAGATAGTGCGGTGGTGGTAGTGAGAGAGAGAGAGAAAGAGAGGGAGAGAGAGAGAATAAAAGAGAGAGCGATCGTGACAGAGAGGGATCTTAAGATTGAATGTAGTTGATATTTTTTGCCATTTGGATTAGACCAACTGTTTACTTAGTTTTGTTACCTTTTTTTATTTTTGTTTTTACCCAAAAAGAGTTTGTTGCATGCGTTTGGCTGCTGTTTGGACCAATCTCTGTTTTTCGCATTGCAGATCGTTGCCGTTGCCTGGTGGCTTGACCTTTCTCTCGAGTGGCCAATGCAAGTTAGCATCTAGTCGTGTGCCAGGGTTGCCAAATGCGGCAAATGCGAGTGCACAGCGATGCGACTAAAGGCTTGCCACGCAGCGTGGCAGGAAGTAAGCAGCGCGTTGACAGTCGGCAACATAAATTAACCAAAGTTGTATTTAAATCAAATGCGATAACATCTACAAGGGGCTCCACAGAAAAGAGAGGACCCGGCTTGACCCATTTTGGTTTGGACCTCTCCCTCTGCCCTCTCACTCTCTCACTCTGTTTCTCTGCAAGCGTTGCTGTCTCTCTCTTTCTTTCTTTCTCTATCTCTCTCTCGCTCTATCTCTATATGTACATTTTTGGCCAATTGCCTTGGCCAGGCCAACATCTATCAGCGGCGACCAAACGGCCGGCCCGGCCCGTCCATTTATGACAAATTGATAATCGTTTACAAGTTGCCAGTTGCCAGTTGCAAGTTGCAAGTTGCCTGCTGCCTGCTGCCTGTTGCCAGTTGCCAGTTGTTAGTTGTTAGTTGCCACAGAATGTTTGGGGCACGCACCACAAATGTACTTGCCTCCCGCTTGTGGCAGGGCAACAACTGCAGCTTCATTCGCATACAATGCAGCCAGGCGGCCAGCACGCACTGTCGCTAAAATTTGATCACGATGCCGGCAAACGCGATAAGCGCTGTCCGCAGAGACCGTTTAAGCCAAATGAGAAAAATGAAATATAAAAGTAAAAACATATTAATAAGACCTGACCTGGAATATGTTCCTAATTACTTAAAATAACAAAGCTGATCAACCATGTCGCCCCGTTGGACGCCATTTGTATTTGAACTATTTGAAGGAAATCGGAGACCGCTTGCCTGGCCCTGCCCCTTGCTTGATGAAGTGCGAGCCTCGTCTGACTGCTAACTGCTCAGCGCACTGCTATCTCACTCACTCACCCAGTCGCCCAGTCAGCCCACTCACCCACTCACTCACTCACCACACTCATTCACTCACTCACTCACTCATGCCGCTTCGATTGCGCTCTTTGCCTGCCCCTCATTGAGCGAGTTCGCCTGCGCTTCTCTGTGCGAGTTTCGAAATGCTCAATTTCGAACTGTTTTCCCCTTTTCGAAAACTGCCGACTCGCTGGCGGAGAGTTGAGGTGAAACGCAGGCGCTCTTGAGTGAACTAGCATAGCATTCAGAATCCACACCGACTCACTCACAGGCCAGCGACAGGTTTATCCGATTTGGATTTCAATTGTAATTGACATTGATATTAATATTGATCATTTTTTTTTATAAAGTAAAAATTATCCAAGCGCCTCTACAGTGCTTCTTTTAATACCTTTGATAACGGTTTATACAACCCAATGCAACACTAGTCTTTTCTTGTTAGCACTGTTTTTATAGACCTTTGATAAGCTCAGGCGTAAGGGTATTTATGGAATTGCAAGTACGGGAGACATTCTTACACTTGATTTGTGTTTCATAATTAAGGTTTTTAAAATAGTTGGAATATTTTCAATTCTTTTCTAGATGTGTGTGAAGAGCTTTAATTAAGATGCAAGTGTTTGGAAGCCAACTCTGACAGCATTAATTTCGTATATTCCTGATCAAATCTGGACAACTGTGGGCCTGTAGTAAACACGAATCTCAAAAATAGTCCAGTATTGCGTATGTTCCGTTGTTGTGGCGGGCATTGTATTCCAAATTCGCAGATGTGACGCGCGACTTGTTGAGCTGCCAGCGGCTGGAAAATGATTGCAAATGATTACTGGGAGTTCAGAGCTGTCGGACAGCGGGAATGTGGGACGCGGTGGCGCTATTGCAGGTCATAATTTCGCTTGTCAATTGTCGTTGGGGCAAACAAAAGTTCATTAGGCGACGTTCCGAGTGGCGTCCGTGGCACACATGTATGTGCCACCGCCAACGCCACCGGCCGGCGGCCATGGCGAGCGACATCGACTCCAGCGATTGCGAGGCCAAGGACACCAAACGATGCAGGTCCTGCAGACGGACCGGGCAGTGTCAGTGCAGAAGACACTCGAGGACAGGAAGGGCTGGCACGGGCAAAGGACAGCTGAGGACGAGAAACACAAAATGTCAGCAACATCATTTGTCAAAACAAACTTTTTGACGTAGTCGCGTCGCAGCGAAAGTGCGTGGCTGCCCCCAAAAGCCGCTCCGCTGTACGCCACCTTGCCTCCGCTCTGCAAGGGCTCTCTCTCTCTCTCTCTCTCGCATTGTGTGCTGCGAGTCCATGTAACAACAAACTGATGCCTCATGCATGGCCGCCTCGCGCCTCGCGGCTCTTGCTACATGCCACTTGCCTCACGCCTGCACAGCGTGATGTTTATCATTATTATCGCGACTCACTCGCGTCCAGACAACAGCCAAAATGGTCCCCGCTCTCTACTTGCAACTCAGCCCCGCCTCCACCTCAAACCAACCACTTTCGCTGTTGCTGCATTTTTATACACTTGCCACAGAGTTGTTTAGCTGGCCCAATCGAGCTGATCCAAACTTTTTTCTATCTGTTGAAAGTTTTTCCAGCCCACAGAGAGGTGCTTCCCAGCGGTTCAAATACTCTAAAGCCGCGTATAAAATATTTATAGTAAGCGAAATAATAATGATTCATGCCTATTTGGGGCAGCAGCAGACTTCCTCATCAAAACGAATTAAGAACTGTGGAAAATGTTGATTTTCTGCAATGTGCGGGTTTTCAATGGGCGTGGCAGAGCAATCTTTGCGGTTTATCTCATGCTAATATATATCCCAGCAAATCAAATTTATATTGCAATATTTATTCTTGTCAGCATGAGGAGTATAGTCAATAAATTATAAAACAAAAAAAAAAAGTATAATAAAAATGTATAAATTGTAATTATATTTTCCGCAAAATATTTTTTGCAATCAGAGTGTGACCGCATTTACCACTAATAAAAAGAAGATCTGGCAACGCGAAAAACAGCCAGAGTTCGTATAAAGTACTTCAGGCTGCAATTATTATTATAATTATTATTATTATTATTATTATTATTAATATTATTCATTATTCATCATCATTCTCATAATCATTCTTAATAATTGTTTTACTTTCGACTCGAAACTCATCTATCAAGGGCTGCATCTTGGCATCATGATGCCCAATATTTTGCCCTTGCTCTCTGGAGCTCCTATTGAAAGGGCATTTCGGATTGCGTTGATCGACATTACCTGCACACCCCCCAGTCCACACCAAACAGACACTCCCACCCACATACACAGAAACGCATATGTTCACTGACTGCGATTGCCAGCTATGCCGCATGGCGCATGCCACACGGACATGCCCCATGCCACAGTGGCGCCCGTTGCTGTTGTTGGTTTCATCGCTGTTGTGTTTTTTGTGTTGATTTTTGGTCGCGTTTCATTTTTTTTTTTTGCGGCAGCGCCAAATGTCGGCGTATTAGCGGTTTTCGTGGCCGATTATTTCGAAGCCCCTTTGATTTGGGTGTCGTCTGCGATCCGCTGGAGGTCTATTAATTATCAAACTGCAGTTGGAGTGACCAGCAGAAAGGCTCCGACTCGATTCGGTTCAAACACTTGTATTCAACTCCATTCCAATTCATTTCATAACTTCAACAAAAAGTCAGTCGAGATGTGACATGCCAAATAGAGTCAGACAGACGGCCACAGCTACCCGACCCCGCGGCCGCACTCCCTTCGAGCCTAATGACGACCCATAGCTGATGCTGCAAACAGTCCACAGTTGTGCCCCATGCTCGGTTGCCAGTTGCCAGTTGCCAGCTCTCCCACTTCTCAACGGGACAACAGCCAAAGGAGGCGAAACTATGCACAGCTATGGACACGTATTCGCTCTGGGGGCAGGAGTGGGCAGTCTGGGGGCTGTCCACTTGTGCAAATTATTGTGAAATATACAGCAAAAAACAAAAAGCAAAAAAAGAAACGTTGCATACTTTTGAAAATGAAGTCATCGAGGCGCTGAGAGTCACACACACACACACATATACACACAACTCGAGTGTGCTGCGCGGAGAGGGGAAAGGGTTGCTGAGAGAGAAGGGTGTAGTTTTGTTTGTGTGTGTGTGTGAGTGTGTGATTGTGTGTGCCACATGGAACCCTTAATTAAATAAATTCAATATGCGCAACGGGCGGCAGACCCCCAATCCCAATCCCAATCCCAATGCCAATCCCAACTCCAACCCCAAGCCCACTCCCCGCCCAAGTCCGAAGCTCGAACCCCTGCGAACCAACTACAAAATTATATGGCGAAAATGTTCTCGTTGGAAATCGTCATGGATTTTAATATTTAAAAGCGTTTTCAAAAACTGTCCCAGCGACAGAGAGTCAGAGAGAGAGAGAGAGAGCTGGGTGAGGGCAGACTACTGACCAGCACGTGGGCTGACCAAAAGTGCCGCAGTTCAGAGGCCAAACGCATCGACTACGCCATGAACCATGTCCCAAAGAAGCACTGTGCCCGCAATCCGCAAAGCCCCAACCCTTTCAACCAACCCGTTCGACAGGGCAGCGGCAACATTTTGATAAGCGGCGTCCGTTGCCCGCCTGGGCACAGGCCCCGCCCCCCAGTCACAGCTTCTGCCCTTGCGTTCGTCGCCAGCAAAAGGATATTATTTAATGAGCTAAACTTAAAGCGTTGGGCGCTCCAGTGGATTGGTTTGTGGGCTGTGGGCTGGAGGCTCGAGTCCTCCACTTCGGACTGACCAAATTGAGTTGACCTGTTTTGTGTGTATGCGTATGCGAGTGTGTGCGTGTGGGTTGTGTGTGTGTGTGTGGTGCATAGTTTTTGGTGGCCAGACTCCGTCTCGCTCTCAGCTCCAGCCTCAGTCTCGCTTGGCTTGCATATTCAATTGAAGCTGAACTAAAAGCAGAGAGCTGGACACCCGACTCGCCAACAACTGCTTCGACTGTTGTGCTCCATTTTTGGGGTCAGGCGTGTGCGTGATTAAAAATTCAACACCCGAAACGAATGTGGAATTGAACGGCAAATTAAATGAGCACTCAACTGGACTGGGCCTGACCGGAACTTTTACTCAAGCGGGTGGTAAGCGTCGCCCAGAAATCGGTATAGTCAGCCCTCTCCACTAGTTCATTTGATTTATCTAACCTTCCCATTATACTTTCCAATCGTATTTATAAATTCCAGTTATATGTCACTTTTCTTAGTTTCTCACAGCTCTAAATATACTAGTTCCACTCTCCACGGGAACTAGATGAAACTCCTTATTGAACTAGTTTGAACGACAGGAAAGCTGTTTATGATTGAAATAAATTAAAAACATTTATAACACTGTTTCGGGTCTGTTTGAATAATATGCTTCATTGATTATAGATCGTGAAATATGTCTAATCCATTTTGTACTGCATCAGCAATTTCATCTGAATTTAGTATCTTAAATGTTACAAGTTTGAAATCCCCCTAACTACTAACTACTTAAGATCAGTTGACATAGAAACAATTTCTTTCAAAGAGATTACAATAGGGAAAATAAACTCGACTCTTTGCTGAGTTTTTTGTTGTTGCAAAGCTACATGCGTGTATTTAAGGTGTACAAATCAACAGAGCTGTTAAGGTAAAAAAGAGAATAGAGACGAAAAAAAAATATACATTTATGTACTTATAATAAGCAAACAGGACGAGTCCCGAGCCATAGTTGCATGCAGAATATGTGGGAGCGCCAGTTTGGACAAACGGGAATTGGTTCGCTAGGGTCCGCTTAGCCCGAGGAGGCGGTGGTCGATGGTGGTGGTGGGCAGCGTCCGCCTGGTGGTGGTCCCGATGGTGGCGGTCCGCTTGGCGGTGGTCCACTCGGTGGTGGGCCGCACGGACCCTGCGGTCTGGCGGTCTGTAAGCAGAGAGAAAGACAGGTTAGAGAGCTGGGTGCTGCACGCTTGGTGGTTAACAGTGGAATCCCGAGACTCACCACCAGCGCCGTGCCGCAGACGAGCACCATCAGAAGACCCAGGAAGTAGCTCAGGCTTAGACGCATCTTTCCAGCTGTGTTTCCAGTCGAAAACTGTTGGCCCATCCCACCGAGCATTACGTATTTATGGGCTATTCGCGTTTGGGCGCCCTTGCGTGTCGAATTGCTATCGTCAAATTGCTGGGGGAATTAATTCCAAATTGAGTTTTTAGTTTTCAGTTGTAGTGTGAAAATTTGTAAGCGAATCGCTGCGACAATTATATAAAAATATAAAAAAAACATCTACCTATAAAACATCCAACTCGAATGATCGGCCTAATCATTATATGATTATTCATTATCAACTCGAAACAGTTGAACCATTTTAATTGCATCATCTATTTTACGCGAACGCTTTTTCAATTGGCGCGGTTCTGCTCTACTGTCTAAATTACGATTAAGTGAATTTGGTACACGTGAATGCCATTAGAAAGTCATTAAATTATGCCTCCTTTGTTCTAAATATATATCTCGAATACCTAATTATTGTAATTTGCTGCAGTTATTAAACGACATAAATAAGTCATCATTGGGATTTCAATGAACCTAGTTTAAAGTGAACTAGTGAAGCCTCAAAATTAATCAAAGTGTTTCATAAAAACACTTGTATGTGCATTCTTCTAAGCTTTTGCTTGAATGCTTAAGTGTTGCAAAATGACTTGCGAAAAGCACAAACAAACTATTTGCAATATTAGTCAACATTGGGATTGATCTTGACTTTAAAGTTTAAACACAAAGTTCATGCACAGCTTTAAAGGCTCTTCAGTAAAAGCCTCCCCACCAGATGCTCTGAAAATTCAAATTTCCTTATATGCATCGCGTTGTAAAAATAATACCTAATTTCGTGGCTTTATCTCTAAAGGGCATGGGGTTACTCTCAAAGAAACTAATCTTAACATTAATACTTATCGATTTCGGAAAAACGTGGACAGTTATCAGATTTTAAATATGCATGCTCTGAACTGATCTGAGCTCCTCTCTCCCTCACTCTCTCTCTCTCTCTCTCTCACACACTCTCTCTCTCTCTCTCTCTCTCTCTCTCTCTCTCTTTAACGATTTCTTTCTCTCTCTTCAATCTCTGTCTCAGCCTGAACTTTAACATATGTGATATTCTTATCCTTTATCCATCTATGCCTTCTCTATCTGCTTTCGTTCTATCTCTCTCTCGCTCTCTGCTGGTGCTTGCTATAATTAACTGAATATTTATTACTGCGGTAGATAAAATGTTATGCGGCTATTATTTTAGTTTTATGGCCAAGCAAGAAGCCAACTGCCAGGCAGCCCAGCCAGGTGGGTTTAAGCCAAGTTAACGGCCAACAACAATACGGCCGCTGCAACTTGAACAGAGAGAGAGAGAGAGAGAGAGAGAGAGAGAGAGCGGGAGAAAAGTGTGGCTGTGGGGGCGGCTTGGAACAACAAGAATCCGAGCCAAAATGCACTCACGGACACTGACAGTCGGGACACAAACCATTGAGCAAGCGCAACCAATTAAGTCAACAACCACGGGCCGACTCCAGTTCGAGTTCGGGATTGTAATGCGGCTTGGGTTGCTTACGCAGAAGACCCCCTCTCCCTGGCAGGTGAAAAAAAAAAATAAATTAAAAATAAAATACCTTCGCTAATTGTTTTAAGGCCGCCAAGAGCAACAGCAACAACAACGCCGGCAACGCAATAAGGTGTGAAATTCAAGCGCATAAATCCAAGACGCAGCCAACGTTGACGCCGAAAAAGTTTCACCAGTTGTTGAGTTGCTCCGAGTCCCTGCTGCTTGCTGCTGGCTGCTGGGCACGCCTCCAGCCAGTTGATAAGACCAAAAAGGCTGGCACTCTGTTCGCTCGCTGGCCCGTAAAATAATAACGACATGAAAATTACGCATACGCCGTGTTGTTTTACATTGTCTACGTGCGGCGGCCAAATAAGACGGCTTATTAATATTATTACTCATACGCCACGGGCAAGTCCTAGGCGAAGGACAAGGGCAAGCTGCCTCCTGCCAGCTGCTGCTGTTGCTGTTGTTATATAATTATAATTGTTTAATGAACTGCACGGGTCTGTACCTAGAAGTAAAGCTGATGCCACAAAATGCGGCAGCTTGCGGGCGCTGAATCGGAACCAGAGTAGCTGCTGGGCGTGGCAAGTGCGAGGCCATTCGGCCGAAAGGCGTTGACGGTGCCTGCAGCAACAAAGAGTAGAAAGAGCTACAAAATGAGAGGCGGATGTTGAAGCAAAGGATGTTCTCAAGCGAAGGAAAGAAAGGAGAGCACGAGAAGATAGGCTAAGAGGATCACTTAGTGAATGCGAGAGAGAAGAGTATGGTAGACAATAGAGAAACTTTCGCCAAAAATGTTAGAGAGCAGAACGAGAGAGGGAGAAAGAAAGCAACCCTTGTCGCTCTAGCCTAGGAACCACCTAGGGGCCATCTTAACTCGAGGTTGGAAACTTACCTGACACCTCCGCATTCCGAATCCACTAAAAACTCCCCGTTACCTGCATGACAATCAGCACAATGATGACCACAATGACGACGATGACAATGATGTAGAAGTATATGCACATTTCAGCAGAAAAATATGAGTACGACTCGTACAGTTTAATATTGAATATTGAAGTAAAACTCGTAACTGTGTGAAGCATAGAAAACGACGAGAGATATGAAAAGAACAGAGAGGGAGAGAAAACAGGGTATATATTGTGGCTGTTTCGGAAATTGATAGACATCGCTTTGGGCCAATTAGTGTCAACACACATAACAATTGGTCTGTGCTGCAAATCAGCCGGCCGCAGAGGATAGGCTACTCTCTCCTTCCATCCCCATCCCCATCTCCATCCCTATCGCCTCTCGCGCATCTTGCACCTAACGAACCCCCAACAATGGGCAACGGGTATTACAACAATGTCCCGAATTGACAAAAACCATTTACACTCATTCTAATTTTCATTCTCTTGGCCCTATTCTCTGCTGCCCGCTGAACGACTTTCCGTGGCGTATAACCGTTAACGTTTTTGCGCCTCTCCTCTTCTCTTCTTTCCTCCTCGCCTCCTGTTCCATTATAGCCCTAGCCCCCTTTGCGCGTTATAGTAGCCAACTGGCCTGGCTCTTTCCCTTGTTCCACATCTCGCTCAAACAGCACATTATGAAGCCCGTCATTATTGGCACTGCCGGAAAACAGCAATGTGTGTGTGTGTGATTGTGTGTGTGCGCGCGCTTTTGTTGTTGCTGCTGCGTGTAGCTGTCTGTACTTAGCGGTTATAATAATTAAAATGAGCCAAATAATTTCAGCCAAAAAGCATCGATGAAAGGCTAAAATGCTCAATAAATGGCAGAAACGCGCGCTGTGTACTTCGTTGGGGGAATGGAGGGGCCAGGGGCCAGGGGCTAGGGGCTAGTAACTCAATGCTTCTTGTCAACCACCCAAAAGTAGCCCCCCCCCCCCTCGGCAGCCAAATGCAAGCCCCAGGGGGCAATTAAAGCGCAAAAAAAACTCAAGTCAAGAAAAACTTGGCCAAAAGTTTTCCCATCGATGACTTGGCAGCCTTTGTAGCTGTATGGCAAGTAGGTGGGGGCGGTGGGGGTATGGGCGTGGGGGCACACTCAGTGGAGTGCTGCTGCCATGTGATATCGATGTCATCCACGGCGAGAGCGTGTGCCAAGTGGGCGCCCATAGCAGTCGGCTATGCGTAAAAGTGTTAACCAAAAGCAGTTAAAATTACAAAAGGCAGCAGACGCCATCGCAATGGCAACAGGCCGCCAAACGGCAAGGGGCTGTGAGGGGTGGTACTTTGAAAAATTAACACCTAATATCCGCAAAATCGCATCAAAGTATTGTTGTGGAGTGCGCCCCCACGCTTACCCAGCAGCGAGTTTCGCCTTTTGTTAGATGGAAAACTTTGCAATTTCTTAAAAGTGTCGCCCCTGCCACACGCTCCCCGCCCCTGGTTGGGAAATGTGGAAAACCCCCGGCAGCTGTTTTACTTAGTTGTAGGCGTTATTAGCAACACTTAAGATGGTCCACGGGCAGGCGGTGCTCGGAGTGTGGCTGCTTGTGGGCGGCGTGGGGCGAGGGGCGAGGCTGGGGCCAACTGGAACTTGCTTTTTTCAACACCTACGCAACCAAAAATCGTAGACAATGGCAAGCTTTAGCGCAGGGGGCAGGGCTGGCACTTTGTTGGTTGATTGCCTGGTTGGGTGGATCGGTGGTTGGGTGGTTGGGTGGCTCAGCTTGGCGACGCCAAAATTTGCTATTGTTTTACTGCGAGCTGCTGTTGTTGTTTGGCATTGTTGTAAATTGACACCACAGCAATGAGTTAATAAGGCGATAAAAATTTTACCACCATGAAGCGAAACTTGGCGTAAGGGGCGCCAAGGCGGCGCTGGGTGGCCGCAGTGGAAGGGTGTAGCGGGCTGTTGAGCGAGCCCTGTTAGGTGGGGCATCTGAGAGGCTGAGGTGTAGTCACTAATCCTTAAGGCAGCTGAAAATCAAAGCGTTGCTTGAACCCCAACCCCTGCCGCTCAGCAGTCCACAGCATGAAATAAAGCGAGGCAAGAAACAACCTGATCCGAAAAACGAAACCTCAACTGGTTCCGAAGAGCAATAAAGCCTGCTTGAACATGTGAGTATATGCAATGTGTACATATAGGTTTGTATATAGTATTTATTTATATACATTTATGTAAATATATATGCATATATATTTTATACATATTTTTAATTATTTTCATTTCATGTCTTTTAATTAACATGCCTAATAAAACACATGCCAATGGGTTGGGCACAGCCGTAGGGGTATGCTTGGTGGTGTGTGTGAGCGAGGGGGTGGCTGATGTGGTGGGGTGGGGTGGGGTGGCTGTACCTGGAGCCTTATATGCACATACGTGTGTGTACATGGCAAAAGAGCATAAAAAGATATTGTCGGTAGTCGACAGGCGGGCATCACACAGTCTGATGTATGCAAATAACACCCCCCAGCACACTCGCACACACGCTCTTCCCCTACCCCTCTCTCTCTCTCTTTCTCTATTGCTGTCTCTCTGTGTGTGTGTGTAAAGAAAAACTTGCAAAGCCTTTGAATCGTGCGCTGCCTGCTAAAAATCCCAAAATATAAATAATTAAAAAGAAAATGTTGCTGGCAAATCAAGCGAGAACCAGTGCCAGAACCCGGCACCCAAAAAAACGGAACGGGCTGAGACGATTCTTGTAATTATGAAGCCTGCAGCTCCCCCGCCGCACCCTTAGCCACAGCTCTAGCAGACGAAACGCCGTTGGCCTATTGCCACCGCACCAGCGCTTTCTCTTTTGTGGTTTTTACAAATGCATAATGCTGATTACGGGCAATAATTTTATGAATTTATGTAAACGTTACCAGTCGCTTCCAGTCTGTGTGAAGGTGTGCCTCCTCCTGATAAGCGGGATAAGTTGCCTGCCATTTTGATATGTGGAAACACCCGCACACACACGGACACACACACACACCACACACACATGTGCACATGTATGAGTGTGTGCCCATAAACTCCTTAAATGTCCTCCTATCTGCAGTCAAGTTTAACATAAGAGTCTATTTCTCCCACAAGTGTCATAAATTTGCGAAGAAATTGTCAAATTTTATATCATTTGCTTCTTTTTTGTTTGTTTCTGCTTTATTTTTATTTATTTTATTTTGCTACATTTTATGCCCAGTTGTTTATAGTCGGATACCTTCAGCTCTTTTCGACTAGAAAACTTTTTATGACATAAAGTTAATACGTAGAAATAATAAAAATGTTTCCTTTATGATCATGCTTCATAAAATCTGTTGAAACTTTTAAATATAATTAGCCAAATAATTATTTGAAAAATTCTTAAGCTCGAAGTAATTTCTATATCCGTCTTCATATCATTTAAAAATATTTATATATTTCGGAATTCAACATTTTTTCTTTAATTTATGTACAAAACTTAGTATATTGTAAAATGTTTTTAAATCAAAATTGAAAATTCGAGCACATTTGACTCTTTTTTGACGTATTTTGCTTCCTATCTGATTTTGTTTTTGTTCAAATTTGTAAATTCTTCTTCCAAATTTGTTCGTTTAACTGTTTAGCATGTCTGATGACTTTCTGACATTCTTGAAATTCAGCATGCATTGCTTCAAATATATCTACATATACTTTGTGTGTGTCAACCTTTTGGAGCATCTGATACAGGGCCAGGAGGGAAGCTCCAATTGAAGGCGACCAGCTGAGCTTTCGCTATGGGAGTATCAGGAGATGCTGTTGCAGCCACAATACGCATACGGAATGGAATTGGTCGAGCTTATTTCCCCTAATGGCCCTGGTCGAGTTGTGTCAAAGGATCTCAGGAAGTCGAAGGCAACGTGTTTCAAGAGCTGCCACAAAATTCGGCCAAGATGTGAACCGCCCTTAGAGAATGAAGTCAGTTTAGGTTTCCAATTCGATCACATTTTGGATAATTTTGATGGCAACTGAATACGAAACTGTTTACCAAATTAAAACCAATGCATTTTTATTTAGCTTTTTATTGAACAAGGCTTGAAGCTTTCATGTGCTTCAAAAGGCTGCCAAATTTTTAAATAGTGACAAAGGAAAGTGAAAGCTTGACAGGGCTGGGTAAGCTTTAATATTGATTGGGAAATTTAAAAGCTCTTTAATCAATTAAGTGGGCCTTAAAGTTCAATTCATGATTAAGTGAGCGTTAAAGCCCCGTAATGTATTAAAGGAGCTCTTAATTTTGCACTAGCTTTGAAAGCTATATACTCGCACGTAAATTTCAGTCATTTTGATCAAGATTCAGCAGAAAAGTTTAGAACTAGCAGCGTCTACTTAAATGTCAGTTACGGTCTCTCTACACTGCCAGTAGTAGGAGTAGGTGACTAGCCAGAAGTAAACGCTTAGCACTGCAAGAGGATATAGGTAAAATAATGGCAATAAGCAAATCGGCAGATACTTGCATATGTTTATACATGTAACAGTAAGTGTGAACATCGAATTGCGTCGACATGGAACCCAGACATAGGCGGAAATGATGAGAAGTAGAAATTTCACAATGTCCGTTGCCAAATAAACCAACAGCAGCGGCGACATTTCCTGCAATCCAATACGAATACAGCTCGATACACAAATATATATACACATACACATATATATATTTATATAATTGAGAATTTAATCAATATATATACTCAATATATTTTCAATATATATATATATATTTTCAATATATATATATATTTTGATTAAATTCTCAATTGGGCTTACGACTGCGGCGCTGAGGAATAGCATGATAACGCCCAGAAAGTGGGCCAGATAAATGATGGTCGCCACGGCTTCGAGCGTTGGATCTGTGGAACTGGTGGCTTTTAATGAGGTGCCCAATATTGAGGATTCGCTTACTCTTGCCATAGGACAAATGAACCATATGCATGCACATGTCAAAGAATGCAACCAGAAAGCATCCGGAGCGCAGGTTCACAAAGTAACAGCATTTGGCCAGTCGAAGTTTCATGTTGAGCTGACAGACAACTCGCAGCTAGCTGAAGTTTACAGTAATTTGAGTCTATCCCCCTAGCTCCCCCCCCCCCCCCCCCCCCCCCCACACACACAGTCTGACTAATTCCCCAGCCAATTCCCTGGCAGGGGGTTCCCCTAACCTGGTGCTCAGCTCTTTTGCATATTTCAAACTTTGCGCTAGTTGCTTGTAAAATTCTACAGAGCTGCAAAATATGACGCGCGCCCCCACAGCCCCCACCCATAATAGCTGCACCCCTCCTGTACACCAAGCTTCCCCAGTCGACATTAAAAAAGATAAAGTTTTATTTGCTTTTTTTCAAACAGAGTTGTGGTTCAGGGGCATTCCCGAACATATTCAAGATATACAACCTTATAAGAAAAACTACCAAAAGAAATGCTGACTTCAGGTTGCCGAATATTGTATACCCTTTTTGCAATAAATCAATACACTTTGGAAGAATATAATTTAGCCAAATACAACATTTTACCAGCCATAGTACTGCGGACTATGCTATCGTTCATTTGTATATACATTTCAAAGGTCCGTTTTAAAATCTACTCGCATTTGAAGCTCCGATATATCTCCTTCAATATGGCTTTATTATAAGAGCCCGCCGTTCCAGAGTGTAAAGTGAAAGAAAAAAAGAGGCTGCGATTGTTGTTTGGACTGTGGCGCAAATCAAATGAGACGTAAGCAAATAATATAAATAAATGCTAAAAGTAATAAATATGTAAGCAAATAGCCGCATAGGCAAAAATATATATATATATATATATTAATAAAAAATATATATTAATAAAAAAAATATATAAAATAGAAAGCAGGCAAAATGATGTCGAAAGGGGACCGAAAGCCAAATGTAATAATTAAATTGCATTTCCGTCTGTGGTCGTTGTCCTTCAACAAAATGGCGGCGGCGAAGTGTTCATGTGTGTGAGCATAAGTGTGTGTGGCTCTGTCTGTGCGTTGGATTGTGTGTGTGTGTGTGTGTTTGTGTGTGTTTGTGTGTTGTAAAAATATTTATGTAACCGCTGCACACTCATTGGTTTTTGCTTTATTTTTTATAGCTGGTCGAAAGGCAAACGGCGCCTCCGGTGCCTCCACAGAACCGCACAGTTTACAATATTATTGCCAGCTCTCATTCTCTCTCTTTCTTTCGCTCGCCCCTTCTCGCTCCCTCTTGCGCGCACACTCTCTACATGTGCCTGTCCTTGTCTTTTGCATATTCTGTCTCTGTTGCTCTGGGCTATATTTATGCATGGCAGTGCTTAAATTTATTTATCATTCAATTAAATATTTAAAATACCAAAAAATGCTTTCACCACTGTCCAACAACCACCCACACACACATACTCACACCCACACACACACACACGCACACCTTTAATATTGAAATTGAAATCATAAATAAATGAGCAAATTTGTGCTGTTTTTTTGGTTTTTTTGGTTTTCATTCTGCGAATGTCGACGGGTTTATTTGGTTTGGACGCGGTGCCAAGCGGCGTATGCGTAACGTGTATGTGTGTGCCAGTATGCGTGCGTGTGTGTGTGTGTGTGTGTGCTCTGTGTATTCTGTACATTTTATTGTTATTATAACAATGTTTTCTTTTTTCTGTTCACGCAGTGTTTGTAAAATTAATTGACATTTTATTTGTTAATTAATTGTTATAGCTGTTGGCCGGCCAGCAAAATGGCCAAATGGCTTTTCATTATTGTTATTACAAATGCCGCGGCCATTATTATTTGCTCGTTACGTGTGTGCGTGTGTGTTTGTGTGTAGCGAAATTTAATGCATTTGTAATTTAGTTGTAGTTTTAATTGCAAAAATTCTTAATTTTCTAATAATTTATTTATTCGCATGCAAAGCTCTGCGTTTGGCTCAGCTTAGAAGCGAGCGGTCTGTGGAGGGAGGTAGGGCAACCGGTTAGAAGTTGTAATTCCCATATAAATAGTCAAGCTCTTAACATTCAGCGGACAGATCATAGTATAAGTAGTTGCAGTGAGCAAGGCGGGAATGTGAGAACTGAGCAGCTAATGGGTTATTCCAGGAAATATATAAATACAATTTCTCTATGTAGAAAAAAGCACAATTGATTATCTTATTTATATGAATTAATACCCTTCTAGAGTGTATTATAATTTGTTCAATAAATGTATAGGGCATAGAAAAAGGCGTCTCAAAGTCCATCATAAATATATATACTCTTGTTCAATACTAATAGTCTGTCTATTTTTGACAATCGGACGCGATCCTCGTCTAACAAAGGTCGGAGATCAGATAAACTTCTTCAGCAGTCGATACGCCGTCAAGGTGCTGCAGCATCCGAACGCGGCCGTCAGGATCCTGGCTGACCCCGTCAGACAGAGGCACCACCAAGGGCTATACCTAGACGAGCTTCGTACGAGGATAATTATTTAAATATCTCCTTCTCCTTCTTTGTAAATAACCCAACATTGTAAATAACATATAAGTTACATGATTGTAACTATGCATTCTTCCCTTATTTATTCGCTTGGATCAGAAGGCACTGATCGATTGAAATATTTAATTAAATATTATGATTCTGTCAATAAGTTCAAGTATGACAACCCTTTTCCTTAATTAAGATATCTTGAGCAAGCTCAGCACTTACTTATTTGAGTATGTTTCCTACACGTAAACAAAATCTTGTGAACATAGTTCCAGAAGAATATTTAATCCACCAAAACAAACCGTTGTATCTTGTTTTACAATATTTTCGCTTAGCGTACACCAGACATTGTGGTTGCTTGAAGTTGATCCAATCATTTAAAGAGACATCCGCATCAACAATGTTCAAATGGATGATGGGCGTCTTTGAAGCGTTGCCCAAATGAAAATGGAAAACTGCAACAGCTGAAAAGATTATAAGGGCACAGTTATTCGGACTGGCGGAGAGCGGGGCGCGAGGCAGCCGAGGTCCCATCAATTTTTACAACTTTAAATACCAGCAGGAAGTAACTTAAAAACGACCTCGCCGCCTCATCCGCACTCACATTCACATTCTCATCTGCATGATTCCTGCAAGCCCCCACCCCCCTTTGAATGCGTTCGAGAACGCGACTGGCAATAAGAAAAAGTCATAACAAAATTTTACGACAACTTTGGCGGCGTTTTCATTTCGAGCCGGTGTATATATGCTAGTTGGGCTTCTGGTCGGGTACTGATGCTGCCTCTGAAACGTATGGTGGTGGCAGTGGGGGAGGATGAGGGGTGTAGTGGTAATGGGTGGTTCGGTGGTTGCCCATTGTCGGTTAGGTGAGCTGCAAAATGCAAAACAAAGGAAAATTACCAGGCGAAGCGGAGCACAGACAAAATATTCTAATGGCTGCCATCCCGCTGCTAGCCGCTGCCTCAGACGGGCCTTGTTTGGGGCGAAGGGTGTGGTCGTGGGGGTTTGGCATATAATAATCATCTATATTCATGGATTAGGATTCAATTTTTATGCCACACGCAAAAGCTGTGGAAAAAACACAGCAACAACAATGAGGGTTAAATTGAAAATAAAGCGACGACGCGACTTCGCCCAAACGCTGCCAAATATGAAATTATAAAGACTCCAAAAGAATAGCACGGCGAAGAACAAAGAGTGGGAGGGAGATGAGAAAAAATAACAAAAAAAAAAAAAAATAATTCAAAAATTTATGCAAGAAAATATTACCAAAGAGCTAATAATTTTCTCCCGCCTTTCAAGGTGGCAAAAGCGCCGCGTGAGGCGCGCTTTTTGTGTGTGAGTGGGCGGAGAGGGGGTGCGGAGAGTGGTGGGGCAAGGCAGGGCAGGGCAGGAGCAGGGGCACGTTAAATGCGCTGGTTGAGCCAGCAGCGAACGTTCCGGGCTTCTATTAATGAATAATATCGCGGCTAAGGCATCGGCATAGGCATCGGCTTCAGGCATTGGCATCAGCGGATTCGGAGCTGAAATCGGAGGAGGAGGCGAAGACAGAGACTGAGCTGGAGCTGGAGCCGGAGATGGAGCTGGAGCTGGGGCACGCCACAGGGGTTAATAAGTAATCTGCATTTTTTGACATTTATTTATGTCTTCAAATATGTGCGGTGCTCTCCCTCTCTCGCTCCATCTCTCTGTGTGGGTGTGTGTGTGTGTATATGTGTCCCTCGTGGGCGGCACGTAATTCGGGGGCGGCAACAGCAACAACATCAAGAACAAAGAGCGCCGTAGAGAAATATAACAGCTGTTAAAAGTGTCATTAGAGAAAATATACTCAGGTCCATACACGCTTCTGCTCGGCTCTGTCATTATCCTTCGAAGTGCTAAGCATTTGTATCGCAGCCAGTAGCAACACGACAGCAGACGGCAAAGTCTCATCAGAGCGGTCACAAGGCTAGCTTTAATCTGTAATTCCAATACACATACACACTCACATATTTTTCATATCCCAATTTCTAAGGAACCTGCGACAATTCTTATAGGCTGCCCAATTCTGCGAAGCAAGGATTCCTTCGATGTCGACGCCATGCTGACTTTCAGGCACCATAAAGCGCCTATTTCAAATATTGGCCAGCATCTGAGCGTTGCAGCAGATCTCACCTTTATCTCAAACTATTTATACAAAAGAAAAACATGTAAGAAAGAAACTTCCATTTGCTTATATAAATTTCAAAGTATTCCCAGTTTGATTAGCTCTGATGCCAATCTTCATGCTTTCAGCCAGCACCCGAGGAAGTCTGGTAGCTTCAGGTCGAGCAGTTTAGTTCTCGGCAGAGTTGAGAAGTTTTCTCCCACTTGTCTTTCTAAATATATGCAGTTGGAAATTTAGGCGATAGGCGTCCCAATCTTCCCATTTTCATTTGATTATTTGGCAGACCTTCTCCTTTTCTCTCTAATCTGAGTGCATTCTTGTGCTTAGCACGAGAGGCTTTGGAGGTTGGGAGAATGGGCAAGATTTTAGAATGAGCTTAGTTAGTTCAGTTCCTGGACTGGACTAACGTTCTTAGAAAAGCTCTTCCGGTTCGTTCTTCTAACGTTTGTGTATGCAATTGGTTTCTCCTTCTGCTATTTCACGCGTTGCAAGTGTTAATGGTTACGGTTGGAATATATCATGCATGATTGGACGTTAGGCCAATGTTGTCCATTGCCTAGTTCCTTGTCCAGATAGATCTGCTTTTCCAGAGCCGGAGGTAGGATCACGATCACTTTCGGTGTTCCTAAGGATGCCAGAGCTTTGACCAGAGCAGAAGCCATTAAACGCAGGATGAAACAGATTTGGCCTGCTAGACATGGCAACATGAAGGGTCTGCTGAATGATGAAATGCTGACCAGCTGGAGCTAAGTCTGGCTAGAATTTCATCTGGAAACCGGTGCCTGCTCTCCAAAGTCTATGGTGGACTCGTTGGACCAGCGGCTCTTTGATGACATTCGCGCATCCCACGAATTCTTGTTAAGCACCCTCTGTTATGGAACCTGCGTCAGAAGCTTTGCTAAAAATAGCGTTAAGCTAGGGATGAAAGCGCGTGTAAGCTGCGTGTTGGCTCCCTCGTAAAGGATTCATTTAAAGGATTTAGTCCAATTAGCCGCTACTTAACTACTAAAAGAATCCGTCGCATTTATTCAATTCCAGGAATTATGCACAAGAATTCATAACTGGCAAAAAAATATAGAAAAAGTGGACATCTTTTCAGAATCGACGGCATGTGTGCGCGGTAAGCTAAAAAAAAAAATGAAATATATTATAAAAATATATTTCATAAAGTTCAAGGGCAGGTCATTTGCGTCATTCAAAAGATAGTGCGCAATTTGTCAGTCGCTCCACAAGGTGATTAGAGCCTACACGCGCAGATAGTTAGCTCAAAAGGCGGGATGGTCAGAGTCAGTGGCTTGGGTTGGGTTGCGTTTCAGTTATAGTGGTTGCTGCTCCACTGCGGCCACTACTTGCCGCACAAATCTATATTTACGATTATGGAAGTTTATGATGCGCCTTCGACATTTAAGTGTCATTCTGCGTTCGGCTGTAAAAGCTACTGTTTGACGAGTATCGGGGACGGGTGACTCCAGGCAGAAAGAAAGAGAGAGAGAGGGGGCGACTATTCCGAGTGCCCAGCGGTTTTGATGACAGTGTCTAAGCGGAGAGGTGGGACAACCTAAACACAGATGCCCCGCAAAATGGTCACACACGCAATGCACGCACACTCACTCCCCTGCAACGCACCACAAACGCCGCCCCCTGCACCCGTGCCACCCACAATCATTGGCTTGGTGAAAGTGAAATTGTCATAAAAAGTGAAAGGCAACTGGGGAATGGTGCTTGCACCGTTTCTTACTCTAGTTCCAGCTCCAACTCCGACTCCGACTCCGACTCTGACATCAGGCCTCTGACAGCCCCTGGCCACGCCCGCCACAACCCCATCCAAATCACATGTCAAGGTAATTTGGGCGCACTTTTTGTGCCCGCCTCGTTTTATGAGTAAATTAAAATAGTGTGTGTGCCACGCCCAGCCGCCTACACCTACACACACACACACACACACACACCAATACACACCAACACACATACACTTATGTAATTACTTAGTTTATTATATTGTAAGTGCGAGTATCAACGGTCCGTGGCACGCACCAGTGAGTGGCCATGCCCCCGGCTCGCTGCCCGGATGCCCCTTTTTATAGTTTTGGCAAATCGTAAAAACTTTTACAGCATTTACATGGTACGCAGCAGTGGAAGAAGAAGATGCAGAAGAAGAAGTAGCATTAGGAGAAGCAGCGTCAGTTGAGCAGGGTTTTCGGCGTCATGCGTCAGGGTTGTCGCCGCAAAAGTTTGCTGCACAGTTGTGCTCTCTATTTGTCTTTGAAGCAGCTGCAGTGGCTGCTTTTTCAATTACACAGCAGTCGAACCCCCTACCCTGACTCCATGTCTCAGGCGTCTCTCCAGCCACGCCCCCATTGAGCCGCACTTAAGTCGCCTGACCAAAAAATCATTAACTATTTTAATTTCAGTTTGCAAATTCCATGCAATTTAAATGCGACAACCGGCCAATGGCAAGGGCGTGCGTAAGAGGCGGGCCAAGCATCTATTCTTGTATCTATACCCACACCCTCACTCTCCCTCTTTCTCTCGCTCGCTCTCATTCTCACTCTCTTTCTTTCACTCTGTCTGTGTGACTTGGCGTCGTCGTCCTGTGTGCACTTTGCCCAAATGCTGAGCAAATACAATTAAAGCGTCTAAGAAAAAAGCCAATAATTAAAAATGCACAAAACCAAAAGTGAACACTGAACCCTCCGGTATCCCCCAGCACCACCACCTGCCACTCACGCCCCTTTTAAAAACGCCACAAAGCTTAGCAGAGCCCACTAAAACCCAAGCTTAGTCGCAGCCATACAGTTGAAGGCCAGCACTTTGGCTAAAAAACCTCATGAGTGTGTGCTTGACGGGCTTAAGGGGGTTCGGGGCTGGGCAGCGGAGGGGCTGTACAGACATTGAGAATTCTTTTAAGTGGTTCAGTGGATGGTTGCAAAGCTCTTGACAGATGTAAAGTTTTCAATTACTCGTATGTCGTAGCTAATTAATAAAGCAGCACCAGAATGAAAGATGCATGGAAATAGCCAAGAAAAGTATGCGAAGGTTATGCATTTTATTTACTGTATATATAAAACCATTTATCCTGATTGACTAGTCTGGTTGACTAGTTGATTGACTGACTGATTGACTGCTTAATGATCAACACACAGTCCCAACAGAAGAAATCTAGACAGCTGGATATCTACTGTAGTTACCTCGAGAGAGAGAGAGAGAGAGGCAGAGAGAGAGAGAGAGAGAGAAAGTGAGGGAGAGAAAGAGAGAGTAATGGAGTATATTGAAGTGAGTGTATAAGTAGGGCATTCAAACCTGTTTGTCTTATTTGAAGTCATGAGAATCGGAAGGAAGGGCAAAAATAAGTGTTGTTTTAGCTTATCAATATATGCAAATTCCTGGAAAGAATTCAATAATAAGCTTCTTAATTTCAAAAGTATTTTTCATCAGTTTACAGGGGAACCTTAAGACGCTTGAAAACGAAAACAACTGAATGCCAAATCCAGTTAGTAGACAAGCCGCAACCAAAAATGTAACTTTAGCGGAAATCGTGGAATTGACTTTGACCAAATGAATAAAGTGAATCTGAAGAAATGTCGTTATGCTTAAGAATGTGATCCGCTTAACGACTATTTTATACCCTCCGCTAACCCTTGAGTGTTATCTAATCAACTGTTACCATCGACGGCTGAACAAAACCGGCGGCATTTTGGGCAACTTTCTGTCTGCGAGTCTGGCGGACAGCAGTGGACACAAATGTGGAGGTGGACACGGACACGGACACAGCCACAGACGCGGTCGCGGACGCGGACACGGAGATGGCATATTTTCCGCGCAGTTACTTGCGTTAATTTCTAAAAAGAACTGAGGAGCCGAATCGCCAAAAAGGTCGCTGCCGTCATCAGCGTTGCCAACGGCTTCCGGTTCTGTTTCACGAGTTTTTATTTTATTTACTCAGCGTATTTTTGTCCATTACTTTGGTCACATTGCTTACGGTAGTTCCCCTTTTATTTAATACTCCTCTTTTTAATGTCACAGTCAAGGCAGTCACACCAACTAGACCAAATGAATCCACAGCAGTTCCACGCAAACAATAAACAATAGCTATTATTTTAATAATTTTTATATATTAAAATAAAATACTTTTATTTAGTTCTTCTTTTCCTACTTTCTTATGGAGTCAACACTGTGGTGTAGTTTCTTTCTAATTACTTTCGGTATAATCCGCCTGTTGTATTTTCTTCGAGCTTATTCTAGGGTATTGTTTCGTGGGCTTAGCCGCTAAATAACTATATGTAAATTCAACTGGTCTTTGTTGCATATATATATAAAATTTTAGTAGAGCTGAATATGCCATAGCTCACAAGGTTAGTTAAGTTCAATGATTGTTTTTGCCTTTTTAAGACTTGATGAATGTTGGCTATTTTATAGTCGTGTATACCCTTTCGAGGCTCTTGTGTACATTGCTGCTATTTTTATGTTGCATACTTTAGCGAGCACCCGACTGCCATCTATTCAAATGGCATGGGCGTACCAAGCCACGCCCCCAACTAAAAACACAGCACCCAAAGCGCACCCAAAGCAATAATTTAAAATTTTAATTTGTTGTTGCTATTGTTGTTGTTTTTTGTTATTTTTTATTTTTTGTTGTTCTTTCCTTTCGCAGGCGCTTAATCGGATAATACGAGAATTTTGTAATCGAAGTTTGCCGAGTCCCTGTCGTAGTTGTTGTCCTCTCGCGCTCTGCTGGTGTACATGACTTGAGTCAATATATGCAGTATTTTATGAAAAGCTAACCCTTTTGTTGGTTTTTCTATTTTCTCTGGTGCTCTGTTGCTGTTGCTTCGGTGGCTTCGCATTTGCATGACGACAACCGGCACGACCCTTCAATGCGCTGCGCCGTGTCTTTTGTTTTAATGTCAGCTCGGTCGGGCGGCGTCGCTGCTCAATTGTCTAACATTATCTGATTTAGCGTTTAATACTTAACCCTTGCCAGGGCAATCCCCAACCCCTAACAGCAGGCCCCCACCCCAGGCTGGATACAGGATACGCCGTCGACACACGCGTTGCCATTAAGCAGGCGAATAAAAAATATATATATAAAAAAGAAAGCACTGAAACCTGAAAAAGCAGGCGCAAGGATAACGAATTAAAAAATTAAAAATCGAAAAGCAACGACAACAACGACAACGACAAGGACGAGAAGGACAACAGCGACAACGACGACGGCAACGACGACGACGACGACGAGAAAAGGTAAAAATGTGAAAGGGGTGAAACGTGATTAGGCGTGTGGATGGTTAGCGCTGTGGTGGTGGTGATGACGGTGGTGGTGTTGGTGGAGCGGGGGTAGCACTGGCTGGCTGATGCGCTGCCGCTGATTAGGCAGCGCCCCGGGCCAACGACGACGGCGGCGGCGGCGGCATAATTAAAACTCCCAACGCCGCGTAATAAATGCCAAGGCAGGCACGGCCAATAAATAGCAACAACAATGTCAACAACAACAACAACAATAAGATGAAGTGAAAGAAGCAGCAGCAGGGCAAGCATAACATTTACAACCCTTTTGGATGTAAGCTCCAGCGCCACAAGCAAATAAAAGAAACAATCGAATTTTAATCAATTCGCGCAACGCCGCCGAACGCTTCGCCAGTTTCATTTGCATTCGCTACTGCCGTTCCGGCGATTGTTTCTAGGCAACGAAGCGGCAGCCCAACCAGATCCATCTCCATCTCCAAGCCCGGATGTTAGCAAGCGTGCCGCAGCTCCAGCTGCACAGCTCCTCGCCCAGACCAGATTAATTATTTTATGCGCTCACCCGCACAGCCGGCAATCCTCTCAAGCAGCCAAATTACTGTTGCATACCTTGCGGCGGCAGCGGCAGCGGCTCCTGGACCTGAGCCATGCAAATGAACTCGGCTAGCGTTTTGGTAAACACAGCTCTGACTGTGGGCTGATGGGGGTATCAGTTCTCCATCGTGGAAGATCCTCCACAGCGAACTTAGCTAAAAACGATGACATTGCATAGTTTCATGAGAATCGCATAGAAAAGCAATGTGCATAAGCACATTTGTTTTAATTTGCCGACCAACGGGCGAGTTATCAAAAGTGTGAACTCAAATTGATCTGCCAAAGATCTGTGAAAATGAGTTAATAGCTGATCGAATGACACTTAAATTAATTTTCCACATTTGCGAGTGGAATTTTGCAAGACGCCTCACAAAGCGGATAAGCCCACAACATTTGCGTTTTGAGCTGTTAGTCACATACAGTATTTTATGTATAAATATAGACAAGTTTAGTATAATACGTACGCATTCTTGGCATATGTCTACTTAGGGTCCACAGCTGCTTCCAGTGTTTGAAGACGCTTTCCGTCTCATTTGTGCCATGTATCAGCTATATATTAGCCATATATCTTTAAAGGTGCCTCAACTTGGTTCGCTTCGCTGATAGTACTGTCAGCGATGACAGGCCCACCAGCTGCCCCCATTTTTGCATGCCACGACTCGGTTGCCCCCTTTGTCAGCTGTCAGCGTTGTTTGGATGTGGCTGGGATTGGGATTGGAGGTGGGCCCGGGGCTGCAACTGGGTCTGGGTCTGGGGAATGGGGGCTTGCTTCTTTTCATTTGTCACTATCTTTGCCCCTCCATTCACATTCACCTGGATGGCGGTCGTTATGTTGCATTGTGCTTGCCATTTGTTTTGGCAATTTCTATTCATTGCAACTCATCAGTTTTGCTGCTGTCGCTGCTTCAGCTGCTTCTTCGTATTTCAATTTTTATTTTTTAATTTTTTTTTTGTTTTGTTGCAGGCACACACACACACACACACACGCCAACACAGTTCTATTTAGACACAGTTCAACGTAGTCATCTTTTTCAGCCAACTTTTTCTCTGCCTCTAGCTATGGTTGCACTTGTTGTTGTTGTTGTTGTTGCGGCTCATCATCTTTCGGCCCCTACATTGTATCTTCATTCTATCTATCTCCACTTCCGTTTCCTTTGCCGCATCCATAGCCAATCCCATTTTCAATCCCATTCGTTTTATACGTATACGTTTTTGTTTATATTCGCTGTTCTGTTTTCCGCTCGTTCCTCGCTCCGTTTTGCTCATTGCTCTCGGCCCGGCTTGCTCGCTTGCTGTTATTTATAATTTTCGTTTATTTGCATTCGCATCCAATTTGTTTGTTCGTTCCAGAGGGGCATCCACCTGTCGCTACCTGCTACTACCTATTGCTGCTGCCACTGCCCTGGCATTTTTTATTACGCTCTCATATAGCTTCTGCTGCAGCAGCAGCCGTAAGCTTTGTTCCCTCCAAGCACCCAAAACACCCAACCGACGAATCGACGACCAAGGCCAAGGCCAGCCAGTGTCAACGACGGGGGACTGGCAGACCCGCACCCAAGCGGGCGGGTGGGGAGCGAGGAAAGGGTACAGGTGGATGGAAAGCAGGAGCCGGTCAACGAGGGGCGAGAGCGAGCGAGGTAGAGCGAGAGCGAGAGCGAGAGCGAGCGAGAGCGAGAGCGATAAGAGAGAGCGAGAGCGAGAGCGATAGCGAGAGCTAGAGCGAGAGCGAGAGCGAGAGCGAGAGCGAGAGCGAGAGCGAGAGCGAGAAGCGAGAGCGAGAGCGAGAGCGAGAGCGAGAGAGCTAGAGCTAGAGCGAGAGCTATATCTATATCTAGATCTATCGATAATCTATATCTATATCTATATCTATATCTATATCTATTCTATATCTATATCTATATCTATATCGATATCTATATCTATATCTATATCTATATCTATATCTATATCTATATCTATATCTATATCTATATCTATATCTATATCTATATCTATATCTATATCTATATCTATATCTATATCTATATCTATATCTATATCTATATCTATATCTATATCTATATCTATATCTATATCTATATCTATATCTATATCTATATCTATATCTATATCTATATCTATATCTATATCTATATCTATATCTATATCTATATCTATATCTATATCTATATATAGATATTCTGTGTCTATATTTGTATCAATATTTACATTTTCAGAAGTACAGGTATTTTGTTGGTCACGGTGTTTCCACGATTCTGACCTGTTCGCTTTAGCCATTTTACGCCATTATCAACGTCATCATTGTCGTTGGCATCTTCTGTCCGGGCCCGGCTCAGGCCCGGACTGAGACTGGGGCTAGTGCTCGTCCACGAGTGCCATTGTTGGGGCTTGGCATCATCAGCTCACCTTTGCCAGTCAGCCCATTGTTGTATCTCTGTGCATATCCTGTTGGCTTTCTCCTTCGGTGTTTCTATCTGTATTCCACTGCCCCCCTCTCTGTCTCTCTGCATGCCTGCCTGTCAGGGCATATTATTGGTGTGCGGAAAATGTTTGCGTAATTGCAATGTTGACATTCGTATTTTTCGCTCACTTGCTGGCAGAACCAGCTAGGAGATTACCCCCCACTTACTAGCCCCCTCTACGCCCTGTGCTCCCTGTCGTCTGCTTTCATTTCGCCTGTCATTTGCGCTGGATGGCTACATGGAACACACAAATCCAAGTGCATCTATTAGCCGCATCCTAACGCCCAACAACACGATGCCTCCGGCTGTTGAGCAGCCGAATAGTCCAGCAGTTCTAGCCTGGATAGCGGGCCAGATCCAATCGTAAAATCGTTGCCAAAGTGAGACATCACTGAGGCTTGCGACTCCGTCCCATATATTGCCTTGTTGACTTGCCCCCCCAGTCGTGACATCGCTAAAGCTTCGACAACTTGTCAAATTACCTTAAGCAAGCCGCCGGGCAGGCACCCTTAACTCCACCCACCCCTCCCCATTGCCCAATCCACGTGCTTGTCAATATTTAAAATTGAAAAATACGCGACCCACACCCCAGTCAGGTACGAGTATTTCATGTCATTTCAATATCATTGATGTAAAAATGTTCCGCGCTCTGTTAATGTGCGCCAAAGCGGGGCAGAAACAAAAAAATATGCGCGAGTCAATGAAAAACCAAGAAACACAAATAGATATACTGAGAGTCGCTCCGACGAAGTTCAAATACTCTTCGGGCAACTGCTTTCAACGAACTCACTGAAGACTCTTCTAATCAGGTCTGGAGACTGGTTATGAACCGAACCGGTTTGAAAGTGGAATTCACGCTTTCTGTTCACCATGAACTATGAACTGAACCTAAGACTGGATTAGCTGTGTAAAGAACAGCCGAACCATATTTTGATTTATATCTAGTTGTTTTTATTTTCAGATGGAAAATATTGTTGTAAAATATTTAACCTTTTGTATCGCTAGAAACTAGCTAAATTCGATATATATGCATACAGAAAAGTAATGTAAATTAAATGTTTCCAAAAACAGCTCAAGATTGGGCTGTGATTGGAACGATGATATAAACAAAAGTTGAGCAGGTACATAACAGCGATATATGAAATCTCACAAAACAACCACTGAAAATCGCGTTGAAAAGAGCATGTGAAAGTCGTGTAGATTCGCTAAGACCATAAAGAGAGATCAGCCGCGTCTGCGGCGACGGCGGGCAGCATCGACGGTGACAGCGAGAGCGACAGCGACAGCGACAGCGACGTTGAGGACAATCGGAAGACACCCTCAGATACGGTAAGTTAGCAAGTCACCGGGGGTTACCATTACCGACAGCCATTCATCCAGGCATCCGACGACCCGCCCGCCCATCTATCCATCCATCCATCCATTTGGGCATTCAGTCGTCTATCTGTCGTATGTATATTTCATATGCCCTTATGCCATGTCGACGTGAATGTCGCGTCTTTGCATTTCTCAATGTACTCGAAAACGATTTATTAAAAATATCTTTGGCACGGCATCGAGGCAAAACAACAAGCAAGCTTATTAAAAATTTATTACCGAGCTTAAAAAATGTTACCCCAGTCGCTTGCCGCTCAGTTCCAGCTAAGTTTCTTGCCTCCAGCCCGCGGTAGCGCCTTCCACAAGGATGAAAGCACGAGGATGGCGACGACGGCGACGGCGGCGGCAATGATGTTGGCAAATGCGCCGGGGGCGCAGATATTGAAAGGTATTTTGGCTGATTTGTTTGAGTTGGAAATTTAATTTATAACTGTAAATGTATTTTACATAGCAATAGGTGGGCGGGTACGGGGAATTCAGCCCAAATCCGAAAGCCTGAGCAAGGGTAGGCCAAAAAATACTTCAAATTCGACGCATTCAGATTAACAGCATTCGGAGTGTCACTTACAATATGGTTCACTGTACCTGAATTGTAATTGGGTATATTTAATGAAATCCATAAGCCAGGGCTTCGACTAACTCAATAACTAGCCAAGGCTTGGAAGCCATCTGACGAGCAGCCAGACCTAGGTCCAAGTTGGCTTAGGTTCCACAAAAAACTCTATGCCCCACCTTAGAGACCCTGCTTAAAGTGCACTAAAAACAACAATGGTATTTTGATCCCGATCCAGGTATACCAAATGGGAACTCATATTGTCGTGATTCTAAGGATCCCGTAGTCCAAAGCATAAGCTATAATTGGTTTATGGACAGAATAGATAGAAATTTGATGGCACAGCTGTACGGAACACTAAGTGATATATCAGTTGAGCCGCTGTCCCCCGCCTAGCTCTGGTCATCATCATCATTAGTAATGATGGAAACTACCACCAAGCCCTATCTGCCGGGGCCTGACTGCCCAAGTTCGCAACGGTAACCGCAAAAAGCCCAAGAGTCGACGGGCGGCTCAGGGCCAATGACAAATGATCAAGTGTCACACATGGAATTTAAAGTAGCTGTAGCTGTGAGTGTGTATGTGTGTGTGTGTGTGCGTGTGTGGGCCACAGGGGCAGGTACACGCTTATTAGTTGTTGGCCCTGGGCCCATTCAGCCAAGGGTTGACGCTGCTGTCGCACTATTTGATAACTAAAACTCATCAGCGTCGTCGTCATCATTTTTATTATTTAGCCGAAATGATGAAATGGAAGCCCGAGCTGGCTTAAGTGGCACCGAGAGCGAGAGAGTGAGATGCGAGAGAGAGAGAGAGAGAGAGAGAGTGGGAAAGGAAGAGACTTGGTCCCTTTTTCATCGGCAGTCGCACATGTGGCGGCCGACACGGCTGGGCCTAAGCTCGACTAGAAGCTGCGAAGCGGCAGCAAAGCATTTTTCAATATTTGACAACAGGCTGCAGCTGTGCGTGTGTGTGTGTGTGTGTAGCTGTGTGTGAAAAATGGCAACTTTGACAGCTTGACACTTCAGCATTGCCAGGCCAACCCACAGCCCGCAGCCCGTAGCCCGTTGCCCGCAGTCCCCAAAAACCGTCCACCCCCAAAAATTCACATATGCAGCTCAGCATCGGGAATATTTTAATTTAAACGTTGCCCAAACCAACAAATAATAAAGCGTGCGTATGTGTGTGTGTGTGTGTGTGTGTGTGTGTACTCATCTAATAAAAATGTTACCCTCTCCTCGAGTACTCATCCCCCACTGTTGGCAAAGCCTACCCAAGGCGCTCAGCTCGCTGGCATTTGGCACAGTTTTTGGTTTTGGAATTCCTGATGCTTTTCTCTGCCGGCTGATTGGCTCAGTTCCCGTCCCGACTCCGACTGAGCTCAATTTGCTCTACCGCTGTCGCTGTTGACGTCGTCATCGTCCTTGTTGGCGCCGCTAACGTGGCTGCTATTTTGACAGCTGAACGTCAGATTTGACAGCTCAACAATTTGTCATTGCTCGGGCTGCTGGAGCCAAGGCTTAGAGCGTTCTTCCACATGTTTTAATTGCCCCTGTTCGAATCTTTGGAATAGGACAAGCAGGCAGATGGGCAGAGGGCAGGCTGAACAAATGTGAGGGTTAAAGAGTTGCCACCGTAAGATAAGAAACTTCAGATAGATTGGCATTTGGTAAGAGATCTATGCAGATTGGAATATGTCCATTAAAAGATGAGGGTTATGAAAGGAAGTTAATATATTTATTATATTTACAGAAGAAAACATATCAAACAAACGTTTTTCAATATTCAAGAAAAATGTAAAGTATATAAGGAAATACGTAGGATCAAATGATTGGTACATTGTCCATATTCGTGCTTCATCTATCCAATGGTATTGAGATCGGAAATATAATGTATATGGATATTGGGTTAGACAGTCAATAAGATAAGTGTGGTGGACAAATAAAGAAGGTCAGTTGGTTTAAGTGAAGGAAACACATATCTAATTGAAGGCATTTATTTATTGGTGGCAATTGATTGGAAGTTTTGTTGGCGTTGGGTGGAGACCTTTATAGTTTTGTAGTTATATAGTTTTAAGGGGTAACTAATTAGCTTATCTTCAGAGAGCTGTCATCTCTCAAACTTCTATCAATGGAGTGATAGTATTAAGCTACTAAGAACTTATTCAATACCTAATCTTGCTCAGTTCTGTGGTTAACGGAGCTAACTGACTGTGCTGAGTCACTGAGCATCAAGGAAACAACAGCAGGAACTCACATCCAATTGACAATCCTTGTGTCAGGACTCACAACCTCTCTTTCTCTCTCTCTACGTGCCAATGTCTATCTCTTTCCTTTTCACTCTTACTGCTGAGCGAGCAGGCGTTGGCAAACGTTGTCACCTTCATCTTTTTTGTTATTTTATTTCATTTTTTATATATTTTATTTGTTTTTCTTTAGCGCCTTATATCAACTCATTAATTTCTATTTCTGTTTGTCTTGGGCATGAGTGCAATGTGCTTGTGCCTCCGTTGGCCCCTTGAGCGCACAGCTACATATCTGAAATTATACTTTGTCCTTTCTATAACAATAATTATTATTTCTTGCTTCAAGCAGCAGCAACAACAATTGCAGTTGCAGCAGCAGCAGCAGCACCAGTAGCAGCAGCGCAACAAACAGAGCGTCTCTGGCCGGTTCGGTGGCCGATGGGGTGTCTGGGGTAGGGGGTTAGGGGTTGGGGCTCGCCGTTAGAGCCAGCAAACACTTAAAAATGCTAAATAAAACATATTCCACTTAGAGCGCAGGCAGCAGGCATCAGGCAGCATTGGTTCTGGGGCCGACTCAGAGTTCAGGGTGGGTTGGGGTCGGGGTATGGGGTATGGGGTATGGGGTTAGGTGCCAGCTCACAGGTGCCGCTTGTTAAGAAAACAGGCACAGAGGGGCTAAAGCGGCAGAAGGCTGGCCATATTTGCAATTCATATACAGCAGACGTCACACACACACACGCAAACACACACACACACACACATGAACACGGCAGAAAAAAATAATAATTTGCAAAAGTAGCGTCGTGTGACAATTGCTCGAGCTCGGGCTCCAGCCTGTGCCGGCCCACAGTTCCAACCATGTCCATGTCCATGGCTCAGTCTCCAGTTTTGAGTCAACGTCTCGCTGCTTTGCGTGCCCAACTACTTTTTGTTGTTCGTGTTGTTTTTTGTGTTGTTGCTGTTGCTGCTGCTGTTGCTGTTGCTGCAGTTGCTATTTGAATTTTGAGGACATTGTGATGAGGCTTTAGTTTGCAAATCTCTTGCACACACTGCAACAACAGCAGCACATGGCAAAAGATGTGCCCAGCCTCCTCACTCATAAACCATAGAGGAACAACACATAAACAAACGTCAACGAGCGACGGCAACATCAACGCCAACTGCGACTGCGACTGCGACTGCAGCTGAGCTGCTGAGTTCGATGCCAGCGGTGCCTCAACGCTTGATGTCACCGTAGCCAAGCTCCATGGGCAGCTAACACCCACAACCAAGCCCCAATCCAGTCATGGGGACATGTGACCTGCAGCTTGAAATCGTTGCATACTTTTGGGCACCGTACATAGCCTCAAAATGGCATTGTGCATGTGCAATGGTTAGATCAGAATATAATACAAGCATACAAGTCCACGTTTCACTAACCCGCGGCCAAAAATATTTCGATCTGAATGTCGGAGCAATGCATTTATGAAATTTCTCTTACGATACTTCATAAGTGCTTGCTATTAAAACCATATTAAGAGACAGCTTTTAAGACTTTAACATATAGCTTACTTGATAATACCTGTCTCTCTTTATTATTTGTGCACATTATATCCAAGTAGAACTCTATACTTTTCATCTAATCGACTTGAAACTCATTTTTAAACATATATGTCTAAATAGAGACCCAAAATAGAAGGGGCAAAGTTACACAGTAAGTGGAAAAGTTATACTTAAAATTAAAATACTTTTCTTTCACAAAACGCAGACCAAGCTTACTTCATTTTTTTGGTAACTCTACCCGCTACGCTGCAAATTAAATACGTGCAACGCCATACTATGCGATTCTCAAGAACTCAAGTGAGTCCTACTAGCTTGCATGATGCAATTACAGTGTTGTGTTCAAGAAGTGAGTTGGACGATTAATTAAGTTTCCTTTTTCTATTTATATATGTTTGTAAGAATGGATGTATGTTTGTATTTATGTATGTATGTATGTGTGTATGTATGTGTGTATATTTGTATGAATATATCTATGTAAGTACGGACGGATGTATGTGTGTATGTACACAGTTATGTTCGCTTACGCATTGCAAGCATTCTTTAAATATAGTGTTGTGTTAAGAAAATGTGTTTCGCGAATTTTCACGCGTCTTTATAGGCTTTATGGCAAATCGTTTTGCAACAGTAAGGACTCTATTAACGGACAAGACTATTATTTGGACGTCAGTGGTTTTGGCCGGACATTTAATCGCAACCTTTTTGCATCCATTCGGCAGATACTTTATTATATTTTTATGCATATGTATGTATATGTTTTTTTATCTATTTGAACTAAAGTAATTACTAAATTTTTAGATTTTCATATGCTGTCACACATACATAAATACCCATTCTCATAATACCGAGCCATATGTAATATCTTTCTCTCTCTTTCTCTTTCTTTCTCTCTCTTTGTCACTCTCTCTCCCTCGTTTGCTCTCTAGGCTTATTACCTATTGCATTCCTAGAATTTTTTATTCTTTGGCTTTGCAGCTGCATTTCTTTTACAATAATTTCTCACTTGCTTTACGACTGGCAGCTACAACAAAATGAGGGGCAGATTTAGTGGGCGACCAGAGCTAACGTGCAGCTGTGCAGGTGTCTCCCACGCACACACACACGCACACACACACACACACACGCGCAGACACACGTGCACCGTGTGCTGTCAAGTGCGCTTATGGCTGTCATGACGCCCATAACATTGTCATCAACATTAGTTTTGCAATGCGGGGGCGCCGCCGCTAGATGGCGCTGCTCTGCGCCCAACTGCGCAGCGTTTTGCATTGCTTTGCCCGTTTCGCACTGCTGTTGTTGTCATTGTTGTTGTTGTTGTTGTTGACATCGCTACAAAAATTGGTGCAAAATGCTTCAGTTTGTGTGCGTTATTTTTGTGTGTGTTGCGTATGCTGCTCTTACACAAACACACACACACAAAGATACACATCTATACAGACAGGCAGACCTGCATGCACATCAATGTAGCATGTGTGCTTAAGATAAAAATCTCGCCGCTAAATGTGTGTGTGTGGGTGTGCAGCTGCAAGTGCTTCTGTCAACGCAGCTCAGCTACACAGTTATTGGTAACGCCACAAAAACTAGGCTATAGTCTAAAGCAACGCTCACACACACAAAGACACATGCATAATTAAGCGTTGACTATTTGTAAATTTTAATAAGATGGCCGCCCAAAGCAACAAATTTCCCAGCCACCCCTCTAATCTGACATAAGGTTATTGTGACGTGGGCGGGGATTGTTGCAGCAAGGGTTTGGGATTGGGGATGGGCTTTGGCTGCTGCACTGACAAAACAATATAAAATAAGCATGAATAATTAGAATATGTTAAGTGTTTTGGGGCCAGGCGCACACTCGACATACGTAGGTGCATGTGTGTGTGGGTGTGTACGTGGGCGCCCGCATATTGTATATTTATATACAGTCAGTCAGTCAGTCAAGTTGGGCGCATACAAAAGCCACGCCCACACAATACGTTGTCGTCACTCGCACAGGTAAACAAAAAAAAGCGACTCGAGTGCCCACCTGACTTTTTGTCATTCAAATGAAAACTGTACGTCGTCACACTCACACTCGCACTCACACTCAAACGTGTACTCAAATCCGTTCCCATACTCATACGTATACTCAGTCGCATAGCCATCGCGACCGTCATCATCATCATCTTTTATCATCATCATCATTATCATCATCATCATCGTTGTAGTAGTCATCAACAGCTCTACAACATGTACACACCCACACACCCACACACACACACTGGCACACCTACACACCTGCTCTGATTGCTTTGTTCAGCATTTTTCCAACAATTTCTCTGTCGCTGCATCTTTTGCATTGCATACACTTAGGCGCGACTTTTCACTTGTATTTGTATGCGTGCCTAGTCGTTGTTTGCTTCTTCATTTTCTTTCCAGTGGTGCTTCTTCTTTCTCTCGTTGTTGCTGTTGTTGCCTGGCATAGAAAAATTTACAATGCAATTGAGTATGCAAATATTGCCTACTTGTCATGTAGACAAATACAACGCCCATCTGTGCCCCCCATACCCTTACCCTTACTCCAACACTAACACACATGCTCTTGTCTCCTCTTGCATATGCATGTGGATGCGAGTGTGTGTGTATGTGTGCTGCACATTTGTTATTGTTAGGATGCGTCTTCATTGTTGTTGCAATTTTCGAAATTAAAATAACAATATGGAAGACACCGGGCGGATCACATAGCCAAACGCAACTGCAGATGCCATGAGAGAACGCCAAATGAGGTCTATGCACTCATATGGATTCTGAAAAAAGTAACTAAGGTAATAGCACAAAAGTAATTCATATGAAGCTCTCTAAGGCCTCAACAAGGGTTCTTCCTTATAATTCTGTATCTGTTGCATAAATTGATATTTGTTATTCAGTTCTTCTCTTTTCTTCTCTCTTCTCTCTACTCTCTACTCTCTATTCTATTCTACATTACTCTCCTCTACTCTACTGGACTCTTCTCTTCTCTTATCCCTTCATGTCTCCATTCTTCTATTCTATTCTCTTATCTTGTCGTACTTTCTCTTATCTTGTCTAGCTTTCCCTAATCTTCTCTTTTCATCTCTACGATACGATTATATCTTATCATATCTAATCCCCTATTCTCTTAACCTCTCTTCTCATCTCAGACGTGTGTTCTGTGTTCTATAGGAAACGTATATCTTCCATGGTTATTTCCACTATAATTCCCATCGAGATGCAGGCCTAAGTTTTAATAAATATCTCAAATTTATATTCATATTATTCTCCATGCTTGGTCTTAAAAGTCAGCGAAGACACCTCATCGAAACTTTTACGCAACTTATTTATCTCCGCCTCGGAGATCCCGCTTTATGCGCGTGTTCCGGCTGACATTTATGTCTATGCCATTTATAAGCAATGTTTTTATTTATTACAAATTTGTTGGTATTAAAAATGTACGAGTATATTGTAGGTACATGGGATATGTGAGAGGTGAAGCACCGTCTACCAGGAAAAAAAACTTTGCTCAAGTAAATCATTGTCTCTGGGCGGGGGTAACGAGATGCCCTTGCCCAGCCCCTGCCACTGCTTTGCTCTCTGCTGGAACAATGGCAATGCATGGAACTGGCGGTTATGTATTTCTCTTTGGCATCCAAAAATGTCGAGAAATTAATGGCACTTGGCAAAATTTATGGGCGCTGTGATATTTGTGTGTCTCGCTTTTGGGTAACTTCTGGAATGGGCACTCGAAACGGCTTTGGATGCCGTTGGATGTCAATTGGAAAATGAGTGACTGCTGTAATACTAAGTTAAGATATTTTGAGCAAAAGCATTCGTATAGCCAAGCCGGGTTTTCCATGTTAACAATGTTAAATAGGAAAGAAGTTAAATTCGAGCTTGTAAGCTGTGTTCAACTCTTTTATGTAGGGTTTAGTTGGTCTGTCTGAGAAACAACCACTTCGATCTCTAAAAAGTTTGTATATTAATTAAAAAGGACATCCAGTTTTAAATATTTATTTGGATTTCTGAAACGTCGCAGCTGGATCATCAAATTCTCACAGTTCGTATTCAAGATAATCAGATATGAAGCTTCTATTGTTATTTTTTAGTTTATATTTCGGTTATATCCGAGTCGTGTGTGGAAAGGGTTTTTGCTAAGCTATTGTTGTTGTTGATGTTTTTTTTTTTCTGTGGCAGTAAATTCAATTTACAAAATGTGTGCGAAGGTAATGCAATTTATTTGGACTCATAATAAAAATTAATAACGAAAACGTGTCGGGCCGCTCGGAGGTCGCATCAACTGAGCCACTAATATGACTAAGCAGGAAAAAGAAAAAAAAAATAGGAAAGAAAAATAGAAAATAGAAAATAGAAATTGTGGGTGCGTTTAGTGCCATGCTCCGCATATTGTCTATCCAATAAAAATCAAACAAATTATGCTAACAAACGGGATTTCATAGCTCGTTTTATGTGCCGCCGTTGCCCGGTTTAGTAGAGTCCCGTTCTGTGCTGTCCTGTCCTGGTGATTTGCTCAATAACCCTTGTAATATAAACAGAGCCCCCAGAGCCCTGGACTGGCGCAGGAGAAGGAGCAGTAGCGGAACATGCTTGGACGGCGCGGAAGGGGACCCGCAAACATAAACACAAAGCCACCCACACATGACATGACTTTCACTTGGCAGCAGTCCATCAGCTGCCGGACAAGGAGACGGTCCAGGATCTAACGTAGCCAGCAAAAAAAGGACATGACTTGAAAATCACTTAATCTACTTGCCACTGGGGGTGACCAGAAAAAAAAGCAGCACACAGGACAAACAAGGCCAAGGCAAAGAAAATGCCGAGTGAAATCGAAACTGAAAGCGTAACCCTTTCAAATGGCCCCCGCCCCCGCCGGTACACTCTTCAGATCTGCCACACCCAGACCCTCTGCATACTTAAGGGCGCGTCCGGTTAACCCCAAAAGGCGCACACACACGCTGAGGTCGAGGCGATAGATCGTGGGCGCAACTATTTGCTTCGGCCAGGACATCCGCACAAATCAACAAACCATGACAACGGCATATTTCATATATGAGCCAAGGGGAAAAAGGGCAAAAACGAGGGCGTTCAAAATTATTGCAAATCACTAAAACCAACAACAAAAACAACAACAAACTGGATAAAAATGCGCCAAGAAACTGGGCAGACAAATTCGTGAACAACCACCGCGCGCCGCGTCCTTGTTAAAGGCTTCGCTGAAAGGGAGCAGGCGGCGTAATTGAATTCAATCAAATTGTTTGGTCCATCAAACAGACAATTACAAGCCATACACAGTACTGTCAATACCCTAACAATGACAGAGAGTGCACAGCAATGAGGCAAAGAAACAAACACAACAAGATGCTAAAAAAAATTGCAACATCAACCCCTCGTTCTTGCTTTCTTTTTGGGCATTTCATAAAGTTGTCAGTCAAAACGTGCCCCGACCCTGAACATGATATGCCCGACCATATGCCTAGTGTGTGAGTCTCTGATGTCGATATGGAACTGTGGAACACACACGTAGACAAGCAATTTGTCAATCGCTCGATTTGATGAGCTTAGGACATTGCCAATGGATTTACCGCTTCCTCCTCGTTGGCGAGGAACGAGTACAAAGGGGGTTGGAAAGCCCATAAAAGAGTTAAGAGCTGTTTAAGTCAGAGACAAATATGCGTGTACTATATAATATTATTGGTGCTTTGGAGCTTTGCCAATTTGCAAGACAGATCTCTACATTAAGTTGCCATTAAAGCTTTCGAAGATCAGCTCGAGTTTTTCTACATTACGTAAAGAAAAAATATACTAGAGCTTTCAAGTAACTTTCGAGGTTAAGAATATTTATTTTATTATTTCGATAATAATAAATAATTGACATAGAGTATTTGGGCATTGGATACTCGAAGAAGTTATTTGGCAGGATGATTGTGCACTAGCTTACAATTAGAACAAAATGCCATTGGGTATCAGAGCTTCTAATATTTAATGCATTTATTTTTAGGATAATGCTTTTTATTACTAAGCTTTCTTTAAAGATTTCGCAGATCAGCCTATATTAACACTTTATCATAATTATAAACATACAACATTGAGTATTTGTACTTTTAGCATATCACATGAATTGAGCGCGTTTTAAGATAAGTTGGAATCATTTCATTACTTGATCATGTACTTAAAGCTTTTTAAAGAGCTTCAGAGATGCTCCTAAATGGAATATTATAAGTAAGTAATGTAGAGCTTTTAATGGAAATCGTAAGATATGATATTTTTTGCTGATTTTGTAGTCAAAGGTCTTAATACAGTTTTCTATATATTTGAAGATCAGATCAGCAAATGTCACTAAAAAAGCTTTGGCTTAGTTCGCAGATTCGTTTACTATGGAATTTCGTTCGTCCTACCAAATATTGATTCAAATGGACTGCTTTTCTTAGCCGCTACAGCAATAGATTTAACTGTATCGGTTTTAGAAGGTCTTATAAATTTTTGTATGGGCCATTGAAAGCTCTTAAGCTGCAGCCGCCTTTCCATTCTAGATATTTTTCTATAGCTTTTCTATGGCCACCCCCGCAACTATGTGCATTGCTTTTTTGCCAAATCACTTGACCAATTTGTCAAGTGGCACTTAAGCGTGTGCGTCTGCCCCGAATCTGAATCCGAATCCCAAACGCCGAGCCCCTTACCCCATACCCGTTGATTTGTAGCTGGGCTGTATTGCTCGGACCGGGGTGGATACGCGTGTTACTTGTAGTCGTCTTGTTTGCGGTGGCCTCCTTCGAGTTTGCCCTTATCCTTGTTACAATTTGCATGCATTGTGGTGGGGCCCATTTATTCAGTTACAGCCCCAGACCCCAGGCCGGAGATTTGGCTGCGGCATCATCTTCAGCTGAAGCCATTCATCCATACATCGCTCCGAGCTTGTGTTTATCTTTTGGCTCTTGGCCCAGTGATAAAAAAGTCACTTGTCATTTCTTTTCAACCCTCCCGCCCGCCTGCATCCCCCCCGGACGACCCTCTTGCTGGCCACTTATGCCCAGCTATTTACTTTCTTTTTTTTATGATTTTATTAGCTGCAAAAAACAAGCAATTTTGTTACAATGTTTATTGGTTATAGTGTTTCCCCGGGAGCCGAAGGGTTCGCAGGATGAGGGTACGCTCGATTTGGAATTCGTCCGGCGCTGCTTTGATGTGCCCTTAAAAATCATAAGCGTGAGTTATGCTCTATGCTTCTTATGACTGACGGTGGCCAAGGGGTTGCTACCACCCCCCGCCACCTACTCCACATATGTGTTGTGACTTTGCATGTGTGGATATGGCTAGGAATATGACCATAGATATGGATATGGATATGGATATGGATATGGGTATGGCCCTTTGCTAGCCTAGGGCAAATTGCGTCAGCGATTTGGCTTGATTTGTGTGATTTGATTTGATTTGATTTGATTGTGTGTAATGCAATATGTAACTAGGGTGGAAGGGCTAATAGAGGTTTGCGACTTAAAAGTATGTGGACTGGGCTGCAATCAGGAGCGCCATTCAGCTCGAAGTGTATTGTGAGTGAAGCCTGCTGCTTCATACTTAGTTGCTCTTTTTTTAAGTAGGGGGCTCTAGCTCCCGTTCAAGGCGCAAGCCTCAGCCGACAGTGCTTCTTAGAGGTAAGTAGGATTTATACTTGCCAAATATTTGTTAACCAGTCTATCAATAGCCACACGCGCTGCTCATTTTGCCGGCGAATCGAGTCTGGCGATAAAGTGGGTCCAATTTGGGGCGCCTTTAATGAGCAGAGGCAAGGAACGCAGACATCTTCATTTCAATTGTTGTCTGCCTCCGCAATACAGTCCTACCCCCACCATGCGGCACATTCTCAGCACGAGACGCGTTTGCTTTTAATTGCCCAACCCCACACCCGCCCTCCAAGCCCCACCACCACATGCCTACCGGCCGAACAACAACATGCTGGACTGACCATTTCATTAACTGGGCGCAGTCTAAGCGAAACGCTGCGGCGATTAGTTCACAGCCATAACACACCGACCGTGCCCCTGGCCAGTGCCAGCCCCCACCCGTAGCCCCCAGCCACTGGTCATCCCCACTATTGCCCCTGCTGCTGCATGTCCTCCCGCTGGGGACGAAACTAAACTATAAAATTTTATGAGTTTCTACAGGCCCACACACACACACACACACACACACACTCACACACACACTCACACACACAGGCACACTCGCTCAATTGGTTTCTGCTTTTTTTCCATGTTTGCAGGTAGTTTAAGCTTTCCCCCCTCCCACCCCTTGCGCTTGTGCACCCCGCTCGCAGCGCCCAAACGTCGTTGCCGTCGTTCGCCAAATTGCGCAAAATGTTAACAAGCAATTGAGCAGACAAACAAACAACTGTTGAAGGGGCGCCGGGGGTGACAGGGGCGCCGCAAGGTGGCAGCTGTCGAATGCTGAACTTAGCTGTAAGCCGGGCGTGGTGGGGGCCGCCTCCCGCCTCCCGGCTGCCTTGGGTGGCTCGTCTGCAATTGGAGCCCGTGCGTTGATTAGTTTAACGCGCCCAACGTTGCGGAAAGTTGCGACGGCTGCTCATTAAATCGAACCGCGCCGCCTTTTGGCTTATTAGTTCCAATGTGTCCTCGTTGGGTGGCGTCTGCCGTTTAGCCAGCTCGCCCAATCTCCGGCTGATGCGCTATAAAATTCCTTTTATATTGAGCTGCTGTCGTGCACTGTTTTTATGACCTGTAATGTCCGATCACCGTAAACGTAAGCCTTAAGTCCAGACGCCACTTTAATATTGGCACTCTTTTTCTAGTTTCTTAATATTTGCTCTTCATTTCATTTTTCTTATGCATCTTTGCGGCTCTATATACACCTCCCTAGTCACTTTATGCACAATAAATATGCCATTTAGTGATTGACAGTTCTAGGTCTACTTGATTGCTATAAAAGCTTGACTGTTTACGAATATATCATTCATCTTCGAGGTTAAGCCTGCTCAGATATCAAATGTTTCAACAGATATTTGATTGTCAAAAGAGATGGTAAAGCAACAGAGTGGAGGGCAAGTGGAGGCAACGCGCACGCAAGCTAATTGTGGAGAAGCGCAAAGAAGGCAAGACGGAAAAATACGTTTAGTTTCAATTCCGCGCAGCGGAAAGTAAACTTTGATTGAGGGTGATATCAGAGAACATATGTACATGCATACATGCATACATAATGCAGACGTACGTAAACACATACATACACACATACATACATACATACATACATACATACATACAATACATACATACATACATACATACATAAATACATACATACATACATACCTACATAACTACTAACTGCGCTCATGTCACTTTAAAGTGATTATCTCTGAATTCTGATATTAGATTGTGCTCTTCTACCGAGTGTTATTGGCAAATTGCGCCCTCCACATGCACATGATTCAATACATCTCTGCTCAGCCGCTTCCCTCCCCCACCACATCGTGCTCATCGCAATCCCAATCCCTTGCCCAAAGCTTCACTGTCAATATTGACTCGTTGCGTGGAAATCGCGCAACTTTTTGGGCCTCTGGCATAATAACTGTCAAAAATCTTTCAATTTTAATCAACTTTATTTTTAGCTGTGCTATTTGCTCTGGCACACGTCGGGCCCCGAGCTCCCAATCCGTGTGCCCTGCCCCACAGCAGAAAAGTTTGCAGTCTTCTGTTTTTTCATAGCCAAACAATATGAGCATAACTGTAAATGTGTGACAGCGGAGCCGGGCAACTGTCTCGCGTATCCGACTTTCCATATGTCTGTTTGCCCGTGCAAGCCAGAAAGTATTAAAGACGCATTTAATTAAGTCGAAATTGTTGGGCAAAGTGATGCGGGTGAGCTTCATGGGGCAAGTAAATGTCGAAGCCAAGGACGAGAAGCGAGGCCGAGGACGAAGCTGAAGCTGAAGCTGAAAGTTGGCGCAGCAGGCGTCAGGCTATTTTCCAAGATTTTCAATTTAATCATATGAGAGTTGCCTGCCTTTCCACATATTTATATTTATGTATGCAAAAAAAAAAAGGGAATTCTTTATATACGTATATTTGTAGCATAAGAAGGTAACAAATATTTGAATAATTAAAAAGTATAAGACATTCGATAAACCAGGTTTTCCATCTGCTGAAAATGGATAAGAAGTATCAAGAGATTTACTCAGTTCAAGTTCTGTGCATGAAGGTTTCTTTAGCTAAGAGACTAGCCAAGGCTCTTCAGCTAATCATATCAGTGTTGTCTCTGTGTACACGTGTTTTATTGGCGTGAAGTTAAAGTGTGATTCAAACGCGTTATCGATATGTCTTTGTCGATATGTTATTGGTCGATTACCGAACCAAAAAAAAGTTTTCTGGTTGTTTGGTTTGCGGTTTGAACCGGCATTTAAATTTTAAATGAAACGATTAAATCGTTTACTTATTATTGCCCGATCTGCCGAAAATATCGCATGTCATAGATATTTTCTCAAAGAAATTGCGGGCTAAATTTGAACTCTGGCCAACATAGGTATCCACCAATAGTACAGATACAAAAGGTTATTTACTTTAATTGATAGGAATCTATCCATATACATGTTATCTATAATGCAACATATGCATGTCGCGTATGCATATTGACTAAAAGTCATAACTGCAAGTTTTCAGTTGAAGTCGAAAGCTTAGAAGAATCTGAACAGAACAATATAAGAAATAAATTTGTTGATTATTGGAAAATTATATCATTTTCAAATTGTAGGCAATTCCTTAGGAATGTACATATAAATATTATTATTATTAGTAGACGTCCAATACTATAAGTTGACCACAATATTTACTATAAGCATGGCATTCGACTTGTCCAACACTTCGATTAATTTCTGTCTGCTTCCCACGCCCACTCTGACGTTGCCTAGCTGTCAAGCTGTCAAATGGCAAACGTCTACCCCATAACAGAAAATTAGAAGGAAACCCCCACCAGCCCACCTGCGAGCCGCGTGTTGTTTGTCAGAAAATTTAACGCGTAAGTGGAAAAGCATAAAAACAGCACAACAAGAACAACAAGAACAAAAGGCGCAACGCATATTTAGAGGGAAAACCACCCAAAAAAAAACTTGTAAAAATTATCAAAGAAAATTTGTACAACCACCCGCGCGACCATTGATAACGCACCCAGC